>NW_025728467.1:788519-835730 GCF_021461385.2 Schistocerca piceifrons | reverse complement strand
ATAGTGAACGCATTATTGTGGCCAAGATAGATACGAAGCCCACGCCTACTACAGTACTACAAGTTTATATGCCAACTAGCTCTGCAGATGACGAAGAAATTGAAGAAATGTATGATGAAATAAAAGAAATTATTCAGATTGTGAAGGGAGACGAAAATTTAATAGTCATGGGTGACTGGAATTCGAGTGTAGGAAAAGGGAGAGACGGAAACATAGTAGGTGAATATGGATTGGGGGACAGAAATGAAAGAGGAAGCCGCCTGGTCGAATTTTGCACAGAGCACAACAATAATCATAACTAACACTTGGTTTAAGAATCATGAAAGAAGGTTGTATTACATGGAAGAACCCTGGAGATACTAAAAGGTATCAGATAGATTATATAATCGTAAGACAGAGATTTAGGAACCAGGTTTTAAATTGTAAGACATTTCCAGGGGCAGATGTGGACTCTGACCACAATCTATTGGTTATGACCTGTAGATTAAAACTGAGAAACTGCAAAAAGGTGGAATTTAAGGTGATGGGACCTGGATAAACTAAAAGAACCAGAGGTTGTACAGAGATCAGGGAGAGCATAAGGGAGCAATTGACAGGAATGGGGGAAATAGATACAGTAGAAGAAGAATGGGTAGCTTTGAGGGATGAAGTAGTGAAGGCAGCAGAGGATCAAGTAGGTAAAAAGACGAGGGCTAGTAGAAATCCTTGGGTAACAGAAGAAATATTGAATTTAATTGATGAAAGGAGAAAATATAAAAATTCAGTAAGTGAAACAGCAAAAAGGAATACAAACGTCTCAAAAATGAGATCGACAGGAAGTGCAAAATGGCTAAGCAGGGATGGCTAGAGGACAAATGTAAGGATGTAGAGGCCTATCTCACTAGGGGTAAGATAGATACCGCCTACAGGAAAATTAAAGAGACCTTTGAGATAAGAGAACCACTTGTATGAATATCAAGAGCTCAGATGGAAACCCAGTTCTAAGCAAAGAAGGGAAAGCAGAAAGGTGGAAGGAGTATATAGAGGGTCTATACAAGGGCGATGTACCTGAGGACAATATTATGTGAAATGGAAGAGGATGTAGATGAAGATGAAATGGACATATGATACTGCGTGAAGAGTTTGACAGGAGCACTGAAAGACCTGAGTCGAAACAAGGCCCCCGGAGTAGACAATATTCCATTGGAACTACTGACGGCCGTGGGAGAGCCAGTGCGGACAAAACTCTACCATCTGGTGAGCAAGATGTATGAAACAGGCGAAATACCCTCAGACTTCAAGAAGAATATAATAATTCCAATCCCAAAAGAAAGCAGGTGTTGACAGATGTGAAAAATTACCGAACTATCAGCTTAATAAGTCACAGCTGCAAAATACTAACACGAATTCTTTACAGACGAATGGAAAAACTAGTAGAAGCCAACCTCGGGGAAGATCAGTTTGGATTCCGTAGAAACAATGGAACACGTGAGGCAATACTGACCTTACGACTTATCTTAGAAAGAAGATTAAGGAAAGGCAAACCTACGTTTCTAGCATTTGTGGACTTAGAGAAAGCTTTTGACAATGTTGACTGGAATACTCTCTTTCAAATTCTAAAGGGTTTTCAGGGGGTAAAATACAGGGAGCGAAAGGCTATTTACAATTTGTACAGAAACCAGATGGCAGTTATAAGAGTCGAGGGACATGAAAGGGAAGCAGTGGTTGGGAAGGGAGTAAAACAGGGTTGTAGCCTCTCCCCGATGTTGTTCAATCTGTATATTGAGCACGCAGTAAAGGAAACAAAAGAAAAATTCGGAGTAGGTATTAAAATTCATGGAGAAGAAATAAAAACTTTGAGGTTCGCCGATGACATTGTAATTCTGTCAGAGGACAGCTAAGGACTTGGAAGAGCAGTTGAATGGAATGGACAGTGTCTTGAAAGGAGGATATAAGATGAACATCAACAAAAGCAAAACAAGGATAATGGAATGTAGTCTAATTAAGTCGGGTGATGCTGAGGGAATAGATTAGGAAATGAGGCACTTAAAGTAGTAAAGGAGTTTTGCCTTTTGGGAGCAAAATAACTGAGGATGGTCGAAGTAGAGAGGATATAAAATGTAGGCTGGCAATGGCAAGGAAAGCGTTTCTGAAGAAGAGAAATTGTTAACATCCAGTATTGATTTAAGTGTCAGGAAGTCATTTCTGAAAGTATTCGTATGGAGTGTAGCCATGTATGGAAGTGAAACATGGACGATAAATAGTTTGGACAAGAAGAGAATAGAAGCTTTCGAATGTGGTGCTACAGAAGAATGCTGAAGATTAGATGGGTAGATCACATAACTAATGAGGAAGTATTGAATAGGATTGGGGAGAAGAGACGCTTGTGGCACAACCTGACCAGAAGAAGGGATCGGTTGGTAGGACATGTTCTGAGGCATCGGGGGATCACCAATTTAGTATTGGAGGGCTGCGTGGAGGGTAAAAATCGTAGGGGGAGACCAGAGATGAATACACTAAGCAGATTCAGAAGGATGTAGGTTGCAGTAGGGTACTGGGAGATGAAAAAGCTTGCACAGGATAGAGTAGCATGGATAGCTGCGTCAAACCAGTCTCAGGACTGAAGACCACAACAACAACAAACAACATGAAATACTATGGGTTCCATGACTTCTCCTTCTAAATCGGGTAACGTTTCTATGGAAACGAACAGGATTTTCTTTTGGGATACGAGTATCTCCTTTCCGATGCACTATTAGTTCTTTACTGCAATCCCTCGCTCCCTCCCATTAAAGAATAAGCACAGGGAATCGCGTCGCTGTGAAATACTAAGGGTTCTTTAACTTCTCTTTTCAAATAGAGAAACGTTTCTATGGAAACGACAGGATTTTCTTTTGGGATACGAGTATCTCCTTTCCGAAGCACTATTCCGTCTTTGCTGCATCTCTCACTCCCTCACATTGACGAATTAACACAGAAATTGCGTCGCGATGAAATACTATTGGTTCTATGAATTTCTCCTTCTAAATCAAGTAACGTTTCTATTGAAACGACAGGATTTTCTTTTGGGATACGAGTATCTCCTTTCCGATGCACTATTCCGTCTTTACTGCATCCCTCGCTCCCTCACATTAACCAAATAACACAGATATTGAGTCGCTATGAAATACTATGGGTTCCATGACTTCTCCTTCGAAATCGAGTAACGTTCCTATGGAAACGACAGGATTTCTTTTGGGATACGAGTATCTCCTTTTCGATGCTCTATTAGTTCTTTACTGCATCCCTCGCTCCCTCGCATTGAAGAATAAGCACAGGAAATTGAGTCGCTGTGAAATACTATGTGTTCGGTAACTTCTCCTTTCAAATCGTGTAACGTTTCTATGGAAACAACAGGATTTTCTTTTGGGATACGAGTATCTCCTTTCCGATGCACTATTCCTTCTTTACTGCATCCCTCGCTCCCTCACATTCACGAATTAACACGGAAATTGCGTGGCTATGAAATACTATGGGTTCTATGACTTCTCCTTCTAAACCGAGTAACTTTCTATTGAAACGACAGGATTTTCTTTTGGGATAGAGTCTCTCTTTTCCGATGCACTATTAGTTCTTTACTGCTTCCCTCGCTCCCTCGCATTGACGAATTAACACAGAAATAGCGTCGCTATGAAATACTATGGGTTCTATGAGTCTCCTTCTAAATCGAGTAACGTTTCTATGGAAACGACAGGATTTTCTTTTGGGATACGACTATCTTCTTTCCGATGCTCTATGCCTTCTTTACTGCATCACTCGCTCCCTCACAATGACGAATTAACACAGAAATTGCGTCGCTATGAAATTCGATGGATTCTATGTCTTCTCCTTCTAAATCGAGTAACGTTTCTATGGAAACGACAGGATTTTCTTTTGGGATGCGACTATCTCCTATCCGATGCACTGTTCCCTTCTCTACTGCATCCCTCGCTCCCTCACATTGACGAATTAACACAAAAATTGCGTCGCTATGAAAAACTATTGGTTCTAGAACACCTCCTTCTAAATCGAGTAAAGTTTCAATGGAAACGAAGGATTTCCTTTTGGAATACGAGTATCTTCTTCCGATGCACTATTCCTTCTATAGTGCATCCCTCGCTCCCTCACATTGACGAATTAACACAGAAATTGCGTCGCTATGAAATACTATATGTTCCATGACTTCTCCTTCTAAATCGGGTAACGTTTCTATGGAAACGACACGATTTTCTTTTGGGATACGAGTACCTCCTTTCCGATGCACTATTACTTCATTACTGCATCCCTCACTCCCTCACATTGACGAATAAACACAGAAATTGCGTCGCTATGAAATAGTATGGGTTCTATTACTTCTCCTTCTAAATCGAGTAACGTTTCTATGGAAACGACAGGATTTTCTTTTGGGATATGAGTATCTCATTTACGATGCACGATTCCTTCTTTACTGCATCTCTCGCTCCCTCACATTGACGAGCTAACGCAGAATTTGCGTCGCTATGAAATACTATGGGTTCTATGACTTCTCCTTCTAAATCGAGTAACGTTTCTATTGAAACGAAAGGATTTTGTTTTGGTATACGAGTATCTGCATTCCGATGCACTATTCCTTTGTTACTGCCTCCCTGGCTCCCTCACATTGACGAATTATCACAGAAATTGCATTGCTATGAAATACTATGTGTTCAATGACTTCTCCTTGTAAATCAAGTAACGTTTCAATGGAAACAGCAAGATTTCCTTTTGGGATATGTGTATCTCTTATCCGATGCATTATTCCTTCTTTACTGCATCCCTCGCTCCCTCCCATTGAAGAATAAGCACAGAAATCGCGTCGCTGTGAAATACTATGGGTTCTTTAACTTCTCTTTTCACATCGAGAAATGTTTCTATGGAAACGACAGGATTTTCTTTTGGGATAGGAGTCTCTCCTTTCCGATGCACTATTCCTTCTTTACTGCGCCCCTCGCTCCTTCACATTGACGAATTAACACAGAAATTGCGTCGCTATGAAATACTATGGGTTCTATGACATCCCCTTTTAAATCGAGTAACGTTTCTATGGAAACGACAGGATTTTCTTTTGGGATACGAGTATCTCCTTTCCGAAGCACTATTCCGTCTTTGCTGCATCTCTCGCTCCCTCACATTGACGAATTAACACAGAAATTGCGTCGCGATGAAATACTATTGGTTCTATGACTTCTCCTGCTATATCGAGTAACGTTTCTATGGAAACGACAGGATTTTCTTTTGGGATACGAGTATCTCCTTTCCGATGCACTATTAGTTCATTACTGCATCCCTCACTCCCTCACATTGACGAATAAACACAGAAATTGCGTCGCGATGAAATACTATTGGTTCTATGAATTCTCCTTCTAAATCAAGTAACGTTTCTATTGAAACGACAGGATTTTCTTTTGGGATACGAGTATCTCGTTTCCGATGCACTATTCCTCCTTTACTGCATCCCTCCCTCCCTCACATTCACGAATTAACACAGAAATTGCGTCGCTACGAAATACTATGGGTTCCATGAATTCTCCTTCCAAATCGAGTAATATTTCTATGGAAACGAGAGGATTATCTTTTTGGATACGAGTATCTCCTTTCCGATGAATTATTAGTTCATTACTGCATCCCTCGCTCCTTCACATTGACGAATAAACACAGAAATTGCGTCGCTATGAAATAGTGTGGGTTCTATGGCTCATCCTTCTAAATCGAGTAACGTTTCTATGGAAACGAGAGGATTTTCTTTTAGTATACGAGTATCTCCTTTCCGACGCACTATTCCTTCTTTGCTGCATCCCTCGCTCCCTCACATTGACGAATTAACACAGAAATTGCGTCGCTATGAAATACTATGTGTTCTATGACTTCTCCTTCTAAATCGAGTAACGTTTCTATGGAAACGACAGGATTTTCTTTTGGGATTCGAGTATCTCCTTTCCCCTGCACTATTCCTTCTTTACTGCATCCCTCGCTCACTCACTTTGACGAATTAACACAGAAAATGCGTGGCTATTAAATACTATAGGTTCTCTGACTTCTCCTTCTAAATCGAGTAACGTTTCTATGGAAGCGACAGGATTTTCTTTTGGGATACGAGTATCCACTTTCCGATGCACTATGCCTTCTGTACTGCACCCCTCGCTCCCTCTCATTGGCGAATTAACACGGAAATTGCGTGGCTATGAAATACTATGGGTTCTATGACTTCTCCTTCTACATCGAGTAACGTTTCTATGGAAACGACAAGATTTTCTTTTGGGATACGACTATCGCATTTCCGATGCACTCTGCCTTCTGTACTGCCCCCCTCGCTCCCTCTCATTGGCGAATTAACACGGAAATTGCGTGGCTATGATATACTATGGGTTCTATGACTTCTCCTTCTAAATCGAGTAACGTTACTGTTGAAAAGACAGGATATTCTTTTGGGACACGAGTATCTCCTTTCCGATGCACTATTCCGTCTTTACTGCATCCCTCGCTCCCTCACATTAACCAAATAACACAGATATTGAGTCGCTATGAAATACTATGGGTTCCATGACTTCTCCTTAGAAATCGAGTATCGTTTCTATGGAAACGACAGGATTTTCTTTTGGGATACGAGTATCTCCTTTTCGATGCTCTATTAGTTCTTTACTGCATCCCTCGCTCCCTCGCATTGAAGAATAAGCACAGAAATTGAGTCGCTGTGAAATACTATGTGTTCGGTAACTTCTCCTTTCAAATCGTGTAACGTTTCTATGGAAACGACAGGATTTTCTTTTGGGATACGAGTATCTCCTTTCCGATGCACTATTCCTTCTTTACTGCATCCCTTGCTCCCTCACATTCACGAATTAACACGGAAATTGCGTGGCTATGAAATACTATGGGTTCTATGACTTCTCCTTCTAAACCGAGTAACGTTTCTATTAAAACGGCAGGATTTTCTTTTGGGATAGGAGTCTCTCTTTTCCGATGCACTATTAGTTCTTTACTGCATCCCTCGCCCCTTCGCATTGACGAATTAACACAGAAATAGCGTCGCTATGAAATACAATGGGTTCTATGAGTCTCCTTCTAAATCGACTAACGTTTCTATGGAAACGACCGGATTTTCTTTTGGGATACGAGTATCTCCTTTCTGGAGCACTATTCCGTCTTTTTTCTGCATCCCTCGCTCCCTCACATTGACGAATTAACACAGCAATTGCGTCGCTATGAAATATTATGGGTTCCATGACGCCTCCTTCTAAATCGAGTAACGTTTCTATGGAAACGACAGGATTTTCTTTTGGGATACGACTATTTCTTTCCGATGCTCTATGCCTTCTTTACTGCATCACTCGCTCCCTCACAATGACGAATTAACACAGAAATTGCGTCGCTATGAAATTCGATGGATTCTATGTCTTCTCCTTCTAAATCGAGTAACGTTTCTATGGAAACGACAGGATTTTCTTTTGGGATACGACTATCTCCTATCCGATGCACTGTCCCTTCTCTACTGCATCCCTCGCTTCCTCACATTGACGAATTAACACAGAAATTGCGTCGCTATGAAAAACTATTGGTTCTAGGACACCTCCTTCTAAATCGAGTAAAGTTTCAATGGAAACGACAGGATTTCCTTTTGGAATACAAGTATCTTCTTTCCGATGCACTATTCCTTCTTTAGTGCATCCCTCGCTCCCTCACATTGACGAATTAACACAGATATTGCGTCGCTATGAAATACTGTGGGTTCTATGACTTCTCCTTCTAAATCGAGTGACGTTTCTATTGAAACGACGGGATTTTCTTTTGGGATACGAGTATCTCTTTTCCGATGCGCTATTCCGTCTTTACTGCATCCCTCGCTCCCTCACATTGACGAAATAACACAGAAATTGCGTCGCTATGAAATACTATAGGTTCCATGACTTCTCCTTCTAAATCGGGTAACGTTTCTATGGAAACGACAGGATTTTCTTTTGGGATACGAGTACCTCCTTTCCGATGCACTATTAGTTCATTACTGCATCCCTCACTCCCTCACATTGACGAATAAACACAGAAATTGCGTCGCTATGAAATAGTATGGGTTCTATTACTTCTCCTTCTAAATCGAGTAACGTTTCTATGGAAACGACAGGATTTTCTTTTGGGATATGAGTATCTCATTTACGATGCACGATTCCTTCTTTACTGCATCTCTCGCTCCCTCACATTGACGAGCTAACGCACAATTTGCGTCGCTATGAAATACTATGGGTTCTATGACTTCTCCTTCTAAATCGAGTAACGTTTCTATTGAAACGAAAGGATTTTGTTTTGGTATACGAGTATCTGCATTCCGATGCACTATTCCTTCGTTACTGCCTCCCTGGCTCCCTCACATTGACGAATTATCACAGAAATTGCATCGCTATGAAATACTATGTGTTCAATGACTTCTCCTTGTAAATCAAGTAACGTTTCAATGGAAACAGCAGGATTTCCTTTTGGGATATGTGTATCTCTTATCCGATGCATTATTCCTTCTTTACTGCATCCCTCGCTCCCTCCCATTGAAGAATAAGCACAGAAATCGCGTCGCTGTGAAATACTATGGGTTCTTTAACTTCTCTTTTCACATCGAGAAATGTTTCTATGGAAACAACAGGATTTTCTTTTGGGATAGGAGTCTCTCCTTTCCGATGCACTAATCCTTCTTTACTGCGCCCCTCGCTCCCTCACATTGACGAATTAACACAGAAATTGCGTCGCTATGAAATACTATGGGTTCTATGACATCCCCTTTTAAATCGAGTAACGTTTCTATGGAAACGACAGGATTTTCTTTTGGGATACGAGTATCTCCTTTCCGAAGCACTATTCCGTCTTTGCTGCATCTCTCGCTCCCTCACATTGACGAATTAACACAGAACTTGCGTCGCGATGAAGTACTATTGGTTCTATGACTTCTCCTGCTATATCGAGTAACGTTTCTATGGAAACGACAGGATTTTCTTTTGGGGTACGAGTATCTCCTTTCCGATGCAGTATTAGTTCATTACTGCATCCCTCACTCCCTCACATTGACGAATAAACACAGAAATTGCGTCGCGATGAAATACTATTGGTTCTATGAATTCTCCTTCTAAATCAAGTAACGTTTCTATTGAAACGACAGGATTTTCTTTTGGGATACGAGTATCTCCTTTCCGATGCACTATTCCTCCTTTACTGCATCCCTCCCTCCCTCACATTCACGAATTAACACAGAAATGGCGTCGCTACGATATACTATGGGTTCCATGAATTCTCCTTCCAAATCGAGTAATATTTCTATGGAAACGAGAGGATTATCTTTTTGGATACGAGTATCTCCTTTCCGATGAATTATTAGTTCATTACTGCATCCCTCGCTCCTTCACATTGACGAATAAACACAGAAATTGCGTCGCTATGAAATACTGTGGGTTCTATGGCTCACCCTTCTAAATAGAGTAACGTTTCTATGGGAACGAGAGGATTTTCTTTTACTATACGAGTATCTCCTTTCCGACGCACTATTCCTTCTTTGCTGCATCCCTCGCTCCCTTACATTGACGAATTAACACAGAAATTGCGTCGCTATGAAATACTATGTGTTCTATGACTTCTCCTTCTAAATCGAGTAACGTTTCTATGGAAACGACAGGATTTTCTTTTGGGATTCGAGTATCTCCTTTCCCCTGCACTATTCCTTCTTTACTGCATCCCTCGCTCACTCACTTCGACGAATTAACACAGAAAATGCGTGGCTATTAAATACTATAGGTTCTATGACTTCTCCTTCTAAATCGAGTAACGTTTCTATGGAAGCGACAGAATTTTCTTTTGGGATACGAGTATCCACTTTCCGATGCACTATGCCTTCTGTACTGCACCCCTCGCTCCCTCTCATGGGCGAATTAACACGGAAATTGCGTGGCTATGAAATACTACGGGTTCTATGACTTCTCCTTCTAAATCGAGTAACGTTTCTATGGAAACGACAAGATTTTCTTTTGGGATACGACTATCGCCTTTCCGATGCACTCTGCCTTCTGTACTGCACCCCTCGCTCCCTCTCATTGGCGAATTAACACGGAAATTGCGTGGCTATGATATACTATGGGTTCTATGACTTCTCCTTCTAAATCGAGTAACGTTTCTGTTGAAAAGACAGGATTTTCTTTTGGGACACGAGTATCTCCTTTAAGATGCACTATTCCGTCTTTACTGCATCCTTCGTTCCCTCACATTAACCAAATAACACAGATATTGAGTCGCTATGAAATACTATGGGTTCCATGACTTCTCCTTCGAAATCGAGTAACGTTTCTATGGAAACGACAGGATTTTATTTTGGGATACGAGTATCTCCTTTTCGATGCTCTATTAGTTCTTTACTGCATCCCTCGCTCCCTCGCATTGAAGAATAAGCACAGAAATTGAGTCGCTGTGAAATACTATGTGTTCGGTAACTTCTCCTTTCAAATCGTGTAACGTTTCTATGGAAACGACAGGATTTTCTTTTGGGATACGAGCATCTCCTTTCCGATGCACTATTCCTTCTTTACTGCATCCCTCGCTCCCTCACATTCACGAATTAACACGGAAATTGCGTGGCTATGAAATACTATGGGTTCTATGACTTCTCCTTCTAAACCGAGTAACGTTTCTATTGAAACGACAGGATTTTCTTTTGGGATAGGAGTCTCTCTTTTCCGATGCACTATTAGTTCTTTACTGCATCCCTCGCTCCCTCGCATTGACGAATTAACACAGAAATAGCGTCGCTATGAAATACTATGGGTTCTATGAATCTCCTTCTAAATCGAGTAACGTTTCTATGGAAACGACCGGATTTTCTTTTGGGATACGAGTATCTCCTTTCTGGAGCACTATTCCGTCTTTTTTCTGCATCCCTCGCTCCCGCACATTGACGAATTAACACAGCAATTGCGTCGCTATGAAATATTATGGGTTCCATGACGCCTCCTTCTAAATCGAGTAACGTTTTTATGGAAACGACAGGATTTTCTTTTGGGATGCGACTATCTTCTTTCCGATGCTCTATGCCTTCTTTACTGCATCACTCGCTCCTTCACAATGACGAATTAACACAGAAATTGTGTCGCTATGAAATTCGATGTATTCTATGCCTTCTCCTTCTAAATCGAGTAACGTTTCTATGGAAACGACAGGATTTTCTTTTGGGATACGACTATCTCCTATCCGATGCACTGTTCCTTCTCTACTGTATCCCTCGCTCCCTCACATTGACGAATTAACACAGAAATTGCGTCGCTATGAAAAACTATTGGTTCTAGGACACCTCCTTCTAAATCGAGTAAAGTTTCAATGGAAACGACAGGATTTCCTTTTGGAATACGAGTTTCTTCTTTCCGATGCACTATTCCTTCTTTAGTGCATCCCTCGCTCCCTCACATTGACGAATTAACACAGATATTGCGTCGCAATGAAATACTGTGGGTTCTATGACTTCTCCTTCTAAATCGAGTAACGTTTCTATTGAAACGACGGGATTTTCTTTTGGGATACGAGTATCTCTTTTCCGATGCACTATTCCGTCTTTACTGCATCCCTCGCTCCCTCACATTGACGAAATAACACAGAAATTGCGTCGCTATGAAATACTGTAGGTTCCATGACTTCTCCTTCTAAATCGGGTAACGTTTCTATGGAAACGACAGGATTTTCTTTTGGGATACGAGTATCTCCTTTCCAATGCACTATTAATTCATTACTGCATCCCTCACTCCCTCACATTGACGAATTAACACAGAAATTGCGTCGCTATGAAATACTATGGGTTCTATGACATCCCCTTTTAAATCGAGTAACGTTTCTATGGAAACGACAGGATTTTCTTTTGGGATACGAGTATCTCCTTTCCGAAGCACTATTCCGTCTTTGCTGCATCTCTCGCTCCCTCACATTGACGAATTAACACAGAACTTGCGTCGCGATGAAGTACTATTGGTTCTATGACTTCTCCTGCTATATCGAGTAACGTTTCTATGGAAACGACAGGATTTTCTTTTGGGGTACGAGTATCTCCTTTCCGATGCAGTATTAGTTCATTACTGCATCCCTCACTCCCTCACATTGACGAATAAACACAGAAATTGCGTCGCGATGAAATACTATTGGTTCTATGAATTCTCCTTCTAAATCAAGTAACGTTTCTATTGAAACGACAGGATTTTCTTTTGGGATACGAGTATCTCCTTTCCGATGCACTATTCCTCCTTTACTGCATCCCTCCCTCCCTCACATTCACGAATTAACACAGAAATGGCGTCGCTACGATATACTATGGGTTCCATGAATTCTCCTTCCAAATCGAGTAATATTTCTATGGAAACGAGAGGATTATCTTTTTGGATACGAGTATCTCCTTTCCGATGAATTATTAGTTCATTACTGCATCCCTCGCTCCTTCACATTGACGAATAAACACAGAAATTGCGTCGCTATGAAATACTGTGGGTTCTATGGCTCACCCTTCTAAATAGAGTAACGTTTCTATGGGAACGAGAGGATTTTCTTTTACTATACGAGTATCTCCTTTCCGACGCACTATTCCTTCTTTGCTGCATCCCTCGCTCCCTTACATTGACGAATTAACACAGAAATTGCGTCGCTATGAAATACTATGTGTTCTATGACTTCTCCTTCTAAATCGAGTAACGTTTCTATGGAAACGACAGGATTTTCTTTTGGGATTCGAGTATCTCCTTTCCCCTGCACTATTCCTTCTTTACTGCATCCCTCGCTCACTCACTTCGACGAATTAACACAGAAAATGCGTGGCTATTAAATACTATAGGTTCTATGACTTCTCCTTCTAAATCGAGTAACGTTTCTATGGAAGCGACAGAATTTTCTTTGGGATACGAGTATCCACTTTCCGATGCACTATGCCTTCTGTACTGCACCCCTCGCTCCCTCTCATGGGCGAATTAACACGGAAATTGCGTGGCTATGAAATACTACGGGTTCTATGACTTCTCCTTCTAAATCGAGTAACGTTTCTATGGAAACGACAAGATTTTCTTTTGGGATACGACTATCGCCTTTCCGATGCACTCTGCCTTCTGTACTGCACCCCTCGCTCCCTCTCATTGGCGAATTAACACGGAAATTGCGTGGCTATGATATACTATGGGTTCTATGACTTCTCCTTCTAAATCGAGTAACGTTTCTGTTGAAAAGACAGGATTTTCTTTTGGGACACGAGTATCTCCTTTAAGATGCACTATTCCGTCTTTACTGCATCCTTCGTTCCCTCACATTAACCAAATAACACAGATATTGAGTCGCTATGAAATACTATGGGTTCCATGACTTCTCCTTCGAAATCGAGTAACGTTTCTATGGAAACGACAGGATTTTATTTTGGGATACGAGTATCTCCTTTTCGATGCTCTATTAGTTCTTTACTGCATCCCTCGCTCCCTCGCATTGAAGAATAAGCACAGAAATTGAGTCGCTGTGAAATACTATGTGTTCGGTAACTTCTCCTTTCAAATCGTGTAACGTTTCTATGGAAACGACAGGATTTTCTTTTGGGATACGAGCATCTCCTTTCCGATGCACTATTCCTTCTTTACTGCATCCCTCGCTCCCTCACATTCACGAATTAACACGGAAATTGCGTGGCTATGAAATACTATGGGTTCTATGACTTCTCCTTCTAAACCGAGTAACGTTTCTATTGAAACGACAGGATTTTCTTTTGGGATAGGAGTCTCTCTTTTCCGATGCACTATTAGTTCTTTACTGCATCCCTCGCTCCCTCGCATTGACGAATTAACACAGAAATAGCGTCGCTATGAAATACTATGGGTTCTATGAATCTCCTTCTAAATCGAGTAACGTTTCTATGGAAACGACCGGATTTTCTTTTGGGATACGAGTATCTCCTTTCTGGAGCACTATTCCGTCTTTTTTCTGCATCCCTCGCTCCCGCACATTGACGAATTAACACAGCAATTGCGTCGCTATGAAATATTATGGGTTCCATGACGCCTCCTTCTAAATCGAGTAACGTTTTTATGGAAACGACAGGATTTTCTTTTGGGATGCGACTATCTTCTTTCCGATGCTCTATGCCTTCTTTACTGCATCACTCGCTCCTTCACAATGACGAATTAACACAGAAATTGTGTCGCTATGAAATTCGATGTATTCTATGCCTTCTCCTTCTAAATCGAGTAACGTTTCTATGGAAACGACAGGATTTTCTTTTGGGATACGACTATCTCCTATCCGATGCACTGTTCCTTCTCTACTGTATCCCTCGCTCCCTCACATTGACGAATTAACACAGAAATTGCGTCGCTATGAAAAACTATTGGTTCTAGGACACCTCCTTCTAAATCGAGTAAAGTTTCAATGGAAACGACAGGATTTCCTTTTGGAATACGAGTTTCTTCTTTCCGATGCACTATTCCTTCTTTAGTGCATCCCTCGCTCCCTCACATTGACGAATTAACACAGATATTGCGTCGCAATGAAATACTGTGGGTTCTATGACTTCTCCTTCTAAATCGAGTAACGTTTCTATTGAAACGACGGGATTTTCTTTTGGGATACGAGTATCTCTTTTCCGATGCACTATTCCGTCTTTACTGCATCCCTCGCTCCCTCACATTGACGAAATAACACAGAAATTGCGTCGCTATGAAATACTGTAGGTTCCATGACTTCTCCTTCTAAATCGGGTAACGTTTCTATGGAAACGACAGGATTTTCTTTTGGGATACGAGTATCTCCTTTCCAATGCACTATTAATTCATTACTGCATCCCTCACTCCCTCACATTGACGAATAAACACAGAAATTGCATCGCTATGAAATAGTATGGGTTCTATTACTTCTCCTTCTAAATCGAGTAACGTGTCTATGGAAACGACAGGATTTTCTTTTGGGAAATGAGTATCTCATTTACGATGCACGATTCCTTCTTTACTGCATCTCTCGCTCCCTCACATTGACGAGCTAACGCAAAATTTGCGTCGCTATGAAATACTATGGGTTCTATGACTTCTCCTTCTAAATCGAGTAACGTTTCTATTGAAACGAAAGGATTTTGTTTTGGTATACGAGTATCTGCATTCCGATGCACTATTCCTTCGTTACTGCCTCCCTGGCTCCCTCACATTGACGAATTATCACAGACTTTGCATCGCTATGAAATACTATGTGTTCAATGACTTCTCCTTGTAAATCAAGTAACGTTTCATTGGAAACAGCAGGATTTCCTTTTGGGATATGTGTATCTCTTATCCGATGCATTATTCCTTCTTTACTGCATCCCTCGCTCCCCTCCCATTGAAGAATAAGCACAGAAATCGCGTCGCTGTGAAATACTATGGGTTTTTTAAGTTCTCTTTTCACATCGAGAAATGTTTCTATGGAAACGACAGGATTTTCTTTTGGGATGGAGTCTCTCCTTTCCGATGCACTATTCCTTCTTTACTGCGCCCCTCGCTCCCTCACATTGACGAATTAACACAGATATTGCGTCGTTATGAAATACTATGGGTTCTATGACATCCCCTTTTAAATCGAGTAACGTTTCTATGGAAACGACAGGATTTTCTTTTGGGATACGAGTATCTCCTTTCCGAAGCACTATTCCGTCTTTGCTGCATCTCTCGCTCCCTCACATTGACGAATTAACACAGAAATAGCGTCGCGATGATATACTATTGGTTCTATGACTTCTCCTGCTATATCGAGTAACGTTTCTATGGAAACGACAGGATTTTCTTTTGGGATACGAGTATCTCCTTTCCGATGCACTATTCCCCCTTTACTGCATCCCTCCCTCCCTCACATTCACGAATTAACACAGATATTGCTTGGCTATGAAATACTATGGATTCTATGACTTCTCCTTCTAAACCGAGTAACGTTTCTATTGAAACGACAGGATTTTCTTTTGGGATAGGAGTCTCTCCTTTCCGATGCACTATTCCGCCTTTACTGCATCCCTCGCTGCCTCACATTGACGAATTAACACAGAAATTGCGTCGCTACGAAATACTATGGGTTCCTTGAACCTTCCTTCTAAATCGAGTAATATTTCTATGGAAAAGAGAGGATTCTCTTTTGGGATACGTGTATCTCCTTTCAGATGCACTATTAGTTCATTACTGCACCCCTCGCTCCCTCACATTGACGAATAAACACTGAAATTGCGTCGCTATGAAATAGTATGGGTTCTATTACTTCTCCTTCTACATCGAGTAACGTTTCTATGGATACGACAGGATTTCCTTTTGGGATATGAGTATCTCATTTCCGATGCACGACTCCTTCTTTACTGCATCTCTCGCTCCCTCATATTGACGAATTAACGCAGACATTGCGTCGCTATAAAATACTATGGGTTCTATGACTTCTCCTTCTAAATCGAGTAACGTTTCTATTGAAACGAAAGGATTTTGTTTTGGTATACGAGTATCTCCTTTCCGATGCACTATTCCTTCTTTACTTCCTCCCTGGCTCCCTCACATTGACGAATTATCACAAAGATAGCATCGCTATGGAATACTATGTCTTCAATTACTTCTCCTTCTAAATCGAGTAACGTTTCAATGGAAACGACAGGATTTTCTTATGGGCTACGGGTATCTCCTTTCCGTTGCACAATTCCTTCTTTACTGCATCCCTCGCTCCCTCACATTGACGAATTAACACAGAGATTGCGTCGCTATGAAATACTGTGGGTTCTATGGCTCATCCTTCTAAATCAAGGAACATTTCTGTGGAAACGAGAGGATTTTCTTTTGGTATACGAGTATCTCCTTTCCGACGCACTATTCATTCTTTACTGCGTCCCTCGCTCCTTCACATTGACGAATTAACACAGAAATTGCAACGCTATGAAATACTATGTGTTCTATGACTTCTCCTTCTAAATCGAGTAACGTTTCTATGGAAACGACAGGATTTTCTTTTGGTATTCGAGTATCTCCTTTCCGATGCACTATGCCTTTTGTACTGCACCCCTCGCTCCCTCTCATTGGCGAATTAACACGGAAATTGCGTGGCTATGAAATACTATGGGTTCTATGACTTCTCCTTCTAAATCGAGTAACGTTTCTGTTGAAAAGACAGGATTTTCTTTTGGGACACCAGTATCTCCTTTCCGATGCACTATTCCGTCTTTACTGCATCCCTCGCTCCCTCACATTGACCAAATATCACAGATATTGAGTCGCTATGAAATACTATGGGTTCCATGACTTCTCCTTCGAAATCGAGTAACGTTTCTATGGAAACGACAGGATTTTCTTTTGTTATACGAGTATCTCCTTTTCGATGCACTATTAGTTCTTTACTGCATCCCTCGCTCCCTCGCATTGAAGAATAAGCACAGAAATTGCGTCGCTGTGAAATACTATGTGTTCGGTAACTTCTCCTTTCAAATCGTGTAACGTTTCTATGGAAACGACAGGATTTTCTTTTGGGATACGAGTATCTCCTTTGCGATGCACTATTCCTTCTTTACTGCATCCCTCGCTCCCTCACATTCACGAATTAACACAGAAATTGCGTGGCTATGAAATACTATGGGTTCTATGACTTCTCCTTCTAAACCGAGTAACGTTTGTATTGAAACGACAGGATTTTCTTTTGGGATAGGTGTCTCTCTTTTCCGATACACTATTAGTTCTTTACTGCATCCCTCGCTCTCTCGCATTGACGAATTAACACAGAAATTGCGTCGCTATGAAATACTATGGGTTCCATAATTCTCCTTCTAAATCGAGTAACGTTTCTATGGAAACGACCGGATTTTCTTTTGGGATACGAGTATCTCCTTTCTGGAGCACTATTCCGTCTTTTTTCTGCATCTCTCGCTCCCTCACATTGACGAATTAACACAGCAATTGCGTCGCTATGAAATATTATGGGTTCCATGACGCCTCCGTCTAAATCGAGTAACGTTTCTATGGAAACGACGGCATTTTCTTCTGGGATACGACTATCTAATTTCCGAAGCACTATTCCTTCTCTACTGCATCCCTCGCTCCCTCACATTGAGGAATTAACACAGAAATTGCCTCGCTATTAAAAACTATTGGTTCTAGGACACCTCCTTCTAAATCGAGGAACGTTTCAGTGGAAACGACAGGATTTCCTTTTGGAATACGAGTATCTCCGTTCCGATGCACTATTCCTTCTTTACTGCATCCCTCGCTCCCTCACATTGACGAATTAACACAGATATTGCGTCGCTAAGAAATACTGTGGGTTCTATGACTTCTCCTGCTAAATCCAGTAACGTTTCTATTGAAACGACAGGATTTTCTTTTGGAATACGAGTATCTCCTTTCCGATGCACTATTCCGTCTTTACTGCATCCCTCGCTCCCTCACATTGGTGAATTAACATAGAAATTGCGTCGCTATGAAATACTATGGGTTCTTTGACTTCTAAATCGAGTAACTATTCTATTGAAACGACAGGATTTTGTTTTGGGATACGAGTATCTCTTTTCCGATGCACTATTCCGTCTTTACTGCATCCCTCGCTCCCTCACATTGACGAAATGACACAGAAATTGCGTCGCTATGAAATACTGTGGGTTCCATGACTTCTCCTTCTAAGTCGAGCAAAGTTTCTATGGAAACGACAGGATTTTCTTTTGGGATACGAGTATCTCCTTTCCGATGCCCTATTAGTTCATTACTGCATCCCTCGCTCCCGCACATTGACGAATAAACACAAAAAATGCGTCGCTATGAAATAGTATGAGTTCTGTTACTTCTCCTTCTAAATCGAGTAACGTTTCTGTTAAAACGACAGGATTTTCTTCTGGGACATGAGTATATCCTTTCCGATGCACTATTCCGTCATTACTGCATCCCTCGCTCCCTCACATTGACCAAATAACACAGATATTGAGTCGCTATGAAATACTATGTTTTCCATGACTTCTCCTTCTAAATCGAGTAACGTTTCTATGGAAGCGATAGGATTTTCTTTTGGGATACGAGTATCTCCTTTCCGATGCACTACTAGTTCTTTACTGCATCCCTCGCTCCCTCACAATCACGAATTAACACAGAAATTGCGTGGCTAAGAAATACTATGGGTTCTATGATTTCTCCTTCTAAACCGAGTAATGTTTCTATTGAAACGACAGGATTTTCTTTTGGGATAGGAGTCTCTACTTTCCGATGCTCTATTCCGTCCTTACTGCATCCCTCGCTCCCTCTCATTGACGAATTAACACAGAAATTGCGTCGCTATGAAATACCATGTGTTCTATGATTCTCCTTCTAAATAGAGTAACGTTTCTATGGAAACGACAGGATTATCTTTTGGGATACGAGTATCTCCTTTCTGGAGCACTATTCCGTTTTTTTCTGCATCCCTCGCTCCCTCATATTGACGAATTAACACAGAAATAGCGTCCCTATGAAATTCTATGGGTTCTATGTCTTCTCCTTCAAAATCGAGTAACGTTTCTATGGAAACGACAGGATTTTCTTTTGGGATACGACTATCTCCTTTCCGATGCACTATGCCTTCTTTACTGCATCCCTCGGTCCCTCACATTGACGAATTAACACAGAAATTGCGTCGCTATGGAAAGTATTGGTTCTAGGACACCTCCTTCTAAATCGAGTAATGTTTCAATGGAAACGACAGGATTTCCTTTTGGGATACGAGTATCTCCTTTCCGATGCACAATTCCTTCTTTACTGCATCCCTCGCTCCCTCACATTGACGAATTAACACATCGATAGCGTCGCTGTGAAATACTGTGGGTTCTATGACTTCTCCTTCTAAATCGAGTAACGTTTCTATTGAAACGACAGGATTTTCTTTTGGGATACGAGTATCTCGTTTCCGATGCACTATTCCGTCTTTACTGCATCCCTCGCCCCCTCACATTGGTGAATTATTATAGAAATTGCGTCGCTATGAAATACTATGGGTTCTATGACTTCTCCTTCTAAATCGAGTAACGTTTCTATTGAAACGACAGGATTTTCTTTTAGGATACGAGTATCTCTTTTCCGACGCACTATTCCGTCTTTACTGCATCCCTCGCTCCCTCACATTGACGAAATAACACAGAAATTGCGTCCCTATGAAATACTATTGGTTCCATGACTTCTCCTTCTAAATCGAGTAACGTGTCTATGGAAACGACAGGATTTTCTTTTGGGATACGAATATCTCGTTTCCGATACACTATTAGTTCTTTACTGCATCCCTCGCTCCCTCCCATTGAAGAATAAGCACAGAAATCGCGTCGCTGTGAACTACTATGGGTTCTTTAACTTCTCCTTTCAAATCGAGAAACGTTTCTATGGAAACGACAGGATTTTCTTTTAGGATACGAGTATCTCCTTTCCGATGCACTATTCCTCCTTTACTGCATCCCTCCCTCCCTCACTTTCACGAATAAACTCAGAATTTGCTTCGCTACGAAATACTATGAAATCCATGAATTCTCCTTCTACATCGCGTAATTTTTCTATGGAAACGAGAGGATTATCTTTTGGGATACGACTATCTCCTTTCCGATGCACTATTAGTTCATTACTGCATCCCTCGCTCCCTCACATTGACTAATAAACACAGAAATTGCGTCGCTGTGAAATAGTATGGGTTCCATTACTTCTCCTTCTAAAACGAGTAACGTTTCTATGGAAACGACAGGATTTTCTTTTGGGATATGAGTATCTCAATTCCTATGCACGATTCCTTCTTTACTGCATCTCTCATTTCCCTCACATTGACGAATTAACGCAGAAAATGCGTCGCTATGAAATACTATGGGTTCTATGACTGCTCCTTCTAAATCGAGTAACATTTCTATTGAAACGAAAGGATTTTCTTTTGGGATACGAGTATCTCCTTTCCGATGCACTATTCCTTCTTTACTGCATCCCTTGCTCCCTCACATTGACGAATTAACACAGAGATTGGGTCGCTATGGAATACTGTGGGTTCTATGGCTCTTCCTTCTAAATCGAGTAACGTTTCTATGGAAACGAGAGGATTTTTTTTGGTATACGGGTATCTCCTTTCCGACGCACTATTCCTTCTTTACTGCATCCCTCGCTCCCACACATTGACGAATTAACACAGAAATTGCGTCGCTATGAAATACTATGGGTTCTATGACTTCTCCTTCTAAATCGGGTAACGTTTCTATGGAAACGACGGGATTTTCTTTTGGGATACGACTACCGCATTTCCGATGCACTATTCCTTCTGTACTGCATCCCTCGCTTCCTCACATTGGCGAATTAACACAGAAATTGCGTCGCTATGAAATACTATGTGTTCTATGACTTCTCCTTCTAAATCGAGTAACGTTTCTATTGAAACGACAGGATTTTCTTTTGGGATACGAGTATCTCCTTTCCGTTGCACTATTCCGTCTTTACTGCATCCCTCGCTCCCTCGCATTGACGAAATAACACAGAAATTGCGTCGCTATGAAATACTATGGGTTCCATGACATCTCCTTCTAAATCGAGTAACGTTTCTATGGAAACGACAGGATTTCCTTTTGGGTTACGAGTGTCTCCTTTCTGATGCGCTATTAGTTCTTTACTGCATCCCTCGCTCCCTCGCATTGGCGAAATAACACAGAAATTGCGTCGCTATGAAATACTATGGGTTCCATGACTTCTGTTCTAAATCGAGTAACGTTTCTATGGAAACGATAGGATTGTCCTTTGGGATACGAGTATCTCCTTTCCGATGTACTATTAGTTCTTTACTGCATCCCTCGCTCCCTCCCATTGAAGAATAAGCACAGAAATCGCGTCGCTGTGAAATACCATGGGTTCTTTAACTTCTCTTTTCAAATCGAGAAACGTTTCTACGGAAACGACAGGATTTTCTTTTGGGATAGGAGTCTCTCCGTTCCGATGCACTATTCCGTCCTTACTGCGCCCCTCGCTCCCTCACATTGACGAATTAACACAGAAATTGCGTCGCTATGATATACTATGGGTTCTATGACATCCCCTTCTAAATCGAGTAACGTTTCTATGGAAACGACAGGATTTTCTTTTGGGATACGAGTATCTCCTTTCTGATGCCCTATTCCTTCTTTACTGCATCCCTCGCTCACTCGCATTGAAAAATTAGCACAGAAATTGCGTGGCTATTAAATACTATGGGTTGTATGACTTCTTCTAAATCGAGTAACGTTTCTATTGAAACGCTAGGATTTTCTTTTGGGATAGGAGTATCTCCTTTCCGATGCACTATTCCGTCTTTACTGCATCCCTCGCTCCCACACATTGACGAATTAACACAGAAATTGCGTCGCTACGAAATACTATGGGTTCTATGACTTCTCTTTCTAAATCGAGTAACGTTTCTATGGAAACGACAGGATTTTCCTTTGGGATACGACTATATCCTTTCCGATGCACTATTCCTTCTGTACTGCATCCCCCGCTCCCTCACATTAGCGAATTAGCAATGTAATTGCGTCGCTATGAAATACTATGGGTTCTATGAGTTCTGCTTCTAAATAGAGTAACGTTTCTATGGAAACGACAGGATTTTCTTTTGGGATACGAGTATCTCCTTTCCAATGCACTATTCCCTCTTTACTGCATGTCTCGCTCCCTCACATTTAAGAATTAACACATATGATCCGACGCTATAAAATTCTATGGGCTCCATGACTTCTCTTTCTGAATCGAGTAATGTTTCTATGGAAACAACAGGATTTTCTTTTTTGATATGAGTATCTCCTTTACGATGCACTATTAGTTCTTTGCTGCATCCCTCGCTCCCTCACATTGACGAATAAGCACAGAAATTGCGTCGCTACGAAATACTTTAGGTTCTATAACTTCACCTTCTAAATCGAGGAACGTTTCTATGGAAACGACAGGATTTTGTTTTGGGATACGAGTATCTCCTTTCCAATGCACTATTCAGTCTTTACTGCATACCTCGCTCAGTCACATTGACGAAATAACACACAAATTGCGTCGCTATGAAATAGTATGGGTTCCATCACTTATCGTTCTAAATTGAGTAACGTTTCTATGGAAACGACAGGATTTTCTTTTGGGCTATGAGTATCTCCTTTCCGATACACTATTCCTTCTTTACTGCATCCCTCGCTCCCTCACATTCACGAATTAACGCAGAAATGGCGTCGCTATGAAATACTATGTGTTCTATGACTTCTCCTTCTAAACCGAGTAACGTTTCTATAGACACGATTAGATTTTCTTTTGGGATACGAGTATCTCCTTTCCGAAGCACTTTTCCGAGTTTACTGCATTCCTCGCTCCCTCACATTGACGAATTAACACAGAAATTGCGTCGCTATGAAATACCATGGGTTCTGCGACTTCTCCTTCGAAATCGAGTTACGTTTCTATGGAAACGACAGGATTTTCTTTTGGGATTCGAGTATCTCCTTTCCGATGCACTATTAGTTCTTTACTGCATCCCTCGCTCCCTCGCATTGAAGAATAAGCACAGAAATTGCGTCGCTGTGAAATAGTATGGGTTCTATAACTTCTCCTTCTAAATCGAGTAACGTTTCTTTGGAAACGACAGGATTTTCTTTTGGGATACGAGCATCTCATTTCCAATGCACGATTCCTTCTTTACTGCATCCCTCCCTCCCTCACATTGACGAATTAACCTAGAAATTGCGTCGCTATGAAATACTATAGGTTCTATGACATCTCTTTCTAAATCGAGAAACGTTTCTATGGAAACGACGGGATTTTCTTTTGGGATACGAGTATCTCCTTTCCGATGAACTATTTCTTCTTTACTGCATCCCTCGCTCCCTCACATTGACGAATTAACACAGAAATAGCTTTGCAATGAAATACTATTGACTCTATGACTTCTCCTTCTACATCGAGTAACGTTTCTATGGATACGACAGGATTTCTTCTGGTATATGAGTATCTCCTTTCCGATGCGCTATTCCTTCATCACTGCATCCCTCCCTCCCTCACATTGACGAATTAACACAGAAATTGCGTCGCTATGAAATACTATGGGTTCTATGACATCTCTTTCTAAATCGAGTAACGTTTCTATGGATACGACAGGATTTTTTCTGGTATATGAGTATCTCCTTTCTGATGCACTATTCCTTCTGAGCTGCATCCCTCGCTCCCTCACATTGGCGAATTAACACAGAAATTGCGTGGCTATGAAAGACTATGGGATATATGGCTTCCCCTCCTAAATCGAGTAATGTTTCTATCGAAACGACAGGATTTTCTTTTGGGAAACGAGTATCATCTTTCCGAAGCACTATTCCTTCTGTACTGCATCCCTCGCTCCCTCACATTGACGAATTAACACAGATATTGCGTCGCTATGATATACAATGCGTTCTATTACTCCCCCTTCAAAATCGAGTAACGTTTCTATGGAAACGCCAGGAATTTCTTTTGGGATACGAGTATCTCCTTCCCGATGCACTATTCCCTCTTTACTGCATCCCTCGGTCAATCACATTGACGAAATAACGCGTTAATTGGGTCGCTATGATATACTATGGGTTCTATGACCTCTCCCTCTAAATCGAGTAACGTTTCTATGGAAACGACACGATTTTCTTCTGGTATACGAGTATCTCCTTTCCGATGCGCTATTCCTTCTTTACTGCATCCCTCTCTCCCTCACATTGACGAATTAACACATAAATTGCGTCGCTACGAAAAACTTTGGGTTCTATGACTTTTCCTTCTAAATCGAGTAATGTTTCTATGGAAACGACTGGATTTGCTTTTGGGATACGAGTATCTCCTTTCCGATGCACTATTCCTTCTTTACTGCATCCCCCGCTCCCTCATATTGACGAATTAACACAGAAATTGCGTCGCTACGAAATACTATGTGTTCCATGAATTCTCATTCTTAACCGAGTGATATATCTAAGGAAACGACAAGATTATCTTTTGGGATACGAGTATCGCTTTCCGTTGCACTATTAGTTCATTACTGCATCCCTCGCACCCTCACATTGACGAATAAACACAGAAATTACGTCGCCATGAAGTACCATGGGTTCTATGGCTTCTGCTTCTAAATCGAGTAACGTTTCTATTGAACCGACAGGACATTGTTTTGGGATACGGGTATCTCCTTTCCGATGCACTATGCCTTCTTTACTGCTTCCCTCGCTCCCTCACATTGACGAATAAACACAGATATTGCGTCGCTGTGAACTACTATGGGTTCTATTACTTCTCCTTCAAAATCGAGTATCGTTTCTATTGAAACGACAGGAATTTGTTTTGGGATACGAGTATCTCCTTTCCGATACACTATTCCTTCTCTACTGCATCCCTGGCTCCCTCACATTGACGAATTAACACAGAAATACTATTGACTCTATGACTTCTCCTTCTAAATCGAGAAACGTTTCTATGGATACGACAGGATTTCTTCTGGTATATGAGTATCTCCTTTCCGATGCGCTATTCCTTCTTCACTGCATCCCTCCCTCCCTCACATTGACGAATTAACACAGAAATTGCGTCGCTATATAATACTATGGGTTCTATGACATCTCTTTCTAAATCGAGTAACGTTTCTATGGATACGACAGGATTTCTTCTGGTATATGAGTATCTCCTTTCTGATGCACTATTCCTTCTGAGCTGCATCCCTCGCTCCTTCACATTGGCAAATTAACACAGAAATTGCGTGGCTATGAAAGTCTATGGGATATATGGCTTCCCCTTCAAAATCGAGTAACGTTTCTATGGAAACGCCAGGAATTTCTTTTGGGATACGAGCATCTCCTTTCCGATGCACTATTCCCGCTTTACTGCATCCCTCGGTCAATCACATTGACGAAATAACGCGTTAATTGGGTCGCTATGATATACTATGGGTTCTATGACCTCTCCCTCTAAATCGAGTTACGTTTCTATGGAAACGACACGATTTTCTTCTGGTATACGAGTATCTCCTTTCCGATGCGCTATTCCTTCTTTACTGCATCCCTCTCTCCCTCACATTGACGAATTAACACATAAATTGCGTCGCTATGAAATACTTTGGGTTCTATGACTTCTCCTTCTAAATCGAGTAATGTTTCTATGGAAACGACAGGATTTTCTTTTATGATGCGAGTACTCCTTTCCGATGCACTATTCCGTCTTTACTGCATCCCTCGCTCCCTCACTTTGACCAAATAACATAGATATTGAGTCGCTATCAAATACTATGGGTTCCATGACTTCTCCTTCTAAATCGATTAACGTTTCTATGGAAACGACAGGGTTTCCTTTTGGGATACAAGTATCTCCTTACCGATGCACTATTAGTTCTTTACTGCATCCCTCGCCCCCTCGCATTGAAGAATAAGCACAGAAATTGCGTCGCTGTGAAATACTATGTTTTCTATAACTTCTATTTCAAATCGAGTAACGTTTCTATGGAAACGACAGGATTTTCTTTTGGGATACTAGTATCTCCTTTCCGATGCACTATTCCGTCTTTACTGCATCTCTCGCTCCCTCACATTGACGAATTAACACAGAAATTGCGTCGCTACGAAATACTATGGGTTCTATGACTTCAGCTTCTAAATCGAGTAACGTTTCTATGGAAACGACAGGATTTTCTTTTGGGATACGAGTATCTCCTTTCGGATGCACTATTCCCTCTTTACTGCATCTCTCTCTCCCTCACATTGACGAATTAACACAGAAGATGCGTCGCTATGAAATACTATGGGTTCCATGACTTCCCTTTCTAAATCGAGTAACGTTTCTATGGAAACAACAGGATTTTCTTTTGGGATACGAGTTTCTCCTTTCCGATGCACTATTCCTTCTTTACTGCATCCCTCGCTCCCTCACATTGACGAATGAACACTCAAATTGCGTCGCTATGATAAACTATGTGTTCTATGACTTCTCCTTCTAATTCGAGTAACGTTTCTATTGAAACGACAGTATTTGATTTTAAGATACGAGTATCTCCTTTTCGATGCACTATTCCGTCTTTACTGCATCTCTCGCTCCCTCACATTGACGAATTAACACAGAAATTGCGTGGCAATGAAATACTATGGGTTCTATGACTCTCCTTCTAAATCGAGTAACGTTTCTATGGAAACGAGAGGATTTTCTTCTGGTATACGAGTATCTCCTTTCCGATTCACTATTCCTTCTGTATTGCATCCCTCGCTCCCTCACATTGACGAATTAACACAGAAATTGCGTCGCTTCGAAAAACAATGCGTTCTATGACTCCCCCATCTAATTCGAGTAACGTTTCTATTGAAACGACAGGATTTTCTTTTGGGATACGAGTATCTCCTTTCCGATGCATTTTTCCTTCTTTATTGCTTCCCTGCCTCCCTCACATTGACGAATTAACACAGTAATAGCGACGCTATGGAATACTATGTGTGCTATGACATCTCTTTCTAAATCGAGTAACGTTCCTAATGAGACGACAGGATTTTCTTTTGGGATACGAGTATCTCCTTTCCGATGCACTATTCCTTCTTTACTACATCCCTCGCTCCCTCACATTGACGAATTAAAACAGAAAATGCGTGGCTATGAAATACTGTGGGTTCTATGACTTTTCTTTCTAAATCGAGTAACGTTTCTATGGAAACGACAGGATTTTCTTTTGGGATACGACTATATCGTTTCCGATGCACTATTCCTTCTGTACTGCATCCCTCGCTCCCTCACATTGGCGAATTAACAATGAAATTGCGTCGCTATGAAATACTATGGTTTCTATGACTTCTCCTTCTAAATCGAGTTATGTTTCTTTGGAAACGACAGGATTTACTTTTGGGATACGAGTATCTCCTTTCCGATGCACTATTAGTTCTTTACTGCATCCCTCGCTCCCTCACATTGACGAATCAGCGCAGAAATTGCGTCGCTGTGAGAGACTATGGGTTCTATGACTTGTTCTATGACTTCTCCTTTCAAATCGAGTAACTTTTCTATGGTCACGACAAGATTTTCTTTTGGGATACGAGTATCTCCTTTCCGATGCACTATTCCTCCTTTCTGCATCCCTCGCTCTCTCACATTGACGAATTAACACAGAAATTGCGTCGCTATGATAAACTATGTGTTCTATGACTTCTCCTTCTAAATCGAGTAACGTTTCTAATGAAACGACAGGATTTTCTTTTAAGATACGACTATCTCCTTTCCGATGCACTATTCCGTCTTTACTGCATATCTCGCTCCCTCACATTGACGAATTAACAGAGAAATTGCGTGGCAATGAAATACTATGGGTTCTATGACTACTCCTTCTAAATCGAGTAACGTTTCTATGGAAATGAGAGGATTTTCTTCTGGTATACGAGTATCTCCTTTCCGATGCACTATTCCCTCTGTATTGCATCCCTCGCTCCCTCACATTGACGAATTAAGACAGATATTGCGTCGCTTTGAAATACAATGCGTTCTATGACTCCCCCTTCTAATTCGAGTAACGTTTCTATTGAAACGACGGGATTTTCTTTTGGGATACGAGTATCTCCTTTCCGATGCATTTTTCCTTCTTTATTGCATCCCTGGCTCCCTCACATTGACGAATTAACACAGTAATAGCGAAGCTATGGAATACTATGTGTTCTATGACTTCTCCTTCTAAATCGAGTAACGTTTCAATTGAGACGACAGGATTTTCTTTTGGGATACGAGTATCTCGTTTCCGATGCACTATTCCTTCTTTACTGCATCCCTCGCTCCCTCACATTGGCGAATTAACAATGAAATTGCGTCGCTATGAAATACTATGCGTTCTATGACTTCTCCTTCTAAATCGAGTAACGTTTCTATGGAAACGATAGGACTTTCTTTTGGGATACGAGTATCTCCTTTCCGACGCACTATTCCCTCTTTACTGCATCTCTCGCTCAATCACATTGACGAATTAACACACAAGATGCGAAGCTATGAAATACTATGGGTTCCATGACTTCTTTTTCCACATTGAGTAACGTTTCTATGGAAACAACAGAATTTTCTTTTATGATACGAGTATCTCCTTTCCGATGCACTATTAGTTCTTTACTGCATCCCTCGCCCCCTCACATTGACGAATGAGCGGAGAAATTGCGACGCTGAGAGATACTATGGGTTCTATGACTTCTCCTTTCAAATCGAGTAACTTTTCTATGGACACGACAGTATTTTCTTTTGGGATACGTGTATCTCCTTTCCGATGCACTATTCCGTCTTTACTGCATCATTCGCTCCCTCACATTGACCAAATAACACAGATATTGCGTCGCTGTGAAATACTATGGGTTCTATGACTTCTCCTTCTAAATCGAGTAACGTTTCTATTGAAACGGAAGGATTTTCTTTTGGGATACGAGTATCTCCTTTCCGATGCACTATTCCATCTTTACCGCATCATTAGCTCCCTCACATTGACCAAATAACACAGATATTGCGTCGCTATGAAATGCTATGGGTTCCATGACTTCTCTCTCTAAATCGAGTAACGTTTCTATTGAAACTACAGAATTTTCTTTGGGATAGGAGTCTCTCCTTTGCGTTGCACTATTCCCTCTTTACTGCATCCCTCGCTCCCTCACATTGAAGAATAAGCACAGAAATTGCGTCGCTGTGAAATACTATGGGTTCTATTATTTCTCCTATCAAATCGAGTAACGTTTCTATGGAAACGACAGGATTTTCTTTTGGGATACAACTATCACCTTTCCGATGCACTATTCCATCTTTACTGCATCCCTCGCTCCCTCACGTTCACGAATTAACACAGAAACTGCGTGGCTATCAAATACTATGGGTTCTAAGACTTCTCCTTCCAAACCGAGTAACGTTTCTATTGAAACGACAGAATTTTGTTTTGGGATACGAGTATCTCCTTTCCCCTGCACTATTAGTTCATTACTGCATCCCTCGCTCCCTCACATTGACGAATAAACACAGAAATTTCGTCGCTATGAGATAGTATGGGTTCTATAACTTCTCCATCTAAATCGAGTAACGTTTCTATGGAAACGACAGGATTTTCTTTTGGGATACGAATATCTCATTTCCGATGCACGATTCCTTCTTTACTGCATCTCTCGCTCCCTCACATTCACGAATTTACGCAGAAATTGCGTCGCTAAGACATACTATAGGTTCTATGACTTCTCCTCCTAAATCGAGTAACGTTTCTATTGAAACGACAGGATTTTGTTTTGGGATACGAGTATCTCCTTTGCGATGCACTATTCCTTCTTTACTGCATCCCTGGCTCCCTCACATTGACGAATTGTAACAGAAATTGCATCGCTATGGAATACTTTGTGTTCAACGACTTCTCCTTCTAAATCGAGTAACGTTTCAATGGAAACGACAAGATTTTCTTTTGGGATACGAGTATCTTCTTTCCGATGCACTATTCCTTCTTTACTGCATCCCTCGCTCCCTCACATTGACGACATAACACAGAAATTGCGACGCTATGAAATACTTTGGGCTCCATGACTTCTCCTTCTAAATCGAGTAACGTTTCTATGGAAACGACATTATTTTCTTTTGGGATACGAGTATCTCCTCTCCGATGCACTATTAGTTCTTTACTGCATCCCTCGCTCCCTCACATTTACGAATAACTCAGAGATTGCGTCGCTATGAAATACTATGGGTTCTATGACTTCTCCTTGTAACGCCGGAAATGCATATCCTCCTATTTCCATCTATTGTACTATTATTTCTTTCCTTGCTTTGTTACCTCAAGATATGACATTTCTGTCTCTTTATGTATTGTAATTGTTTTACTGTTTGTATATATATATTTATGCACTCATGTCGATGTATAATTGGTTTGTTTCGTAAATATTATTTGTATTTTTACGCTGGGTCTTGCCTAGGGAAAACTGCTATCGAACGATTACATCGATGGGTCGTGTGAAGAATCAAAGTGTGTAGGATCTTTGGTAGTGTTAACTCTGCCGCGTGGAGCGCGGGCTGGGCAGAAGGAGTCTGGCGGGAGTAGCGAGTGGAGCAGGTGTTGTGTGACGCTCCCGCGAGTTGCCGCGCTTTCGGGGTTTGGCAGCATGTAATTGCGCTCGACTCGCGATGATAGTTTCTGACATGGTGTCGCGGACGGGAAGCATTAGCTGGCGCACATCAAGAGCCCGTTTCGCCTGGTGACCGTGTCGAGAAGAAGGCGCGCCAACATCCAGCTTCTGCAACAGCGACGGCCGACAATGAGTGACTGTCGCCACCTCCTCGATCGACGGCTTCAAACCTTCAATCAACCAACAAGGAAGACTAAAAGCACGTAAAGTTTCAGAACTGTATGGCAGACCTCAGCTTTTCAAATTGTTCCATTTGTCTCGCAAAATTACAGCAACTTAGCATGAACCTTTGTTGCTCATTGTCCCAATTGCATTGCCAAGCAGGGTCCCTTCCTTTTCCGAAATGAACCCGAGTGTCGTTGAAATTCAAACGCCAGCATTAAAATAATATAATTAGATTTCACTGCTTTAATTTCAAAGTTCAGCAGCTGGCTACAATATTTAGGTTACACGAGCACAAATTTAGAGTGCGAGTTTTGTTAGCGTATTTTAGCTTACCTGTGACTGCAGCTCAGCTTGGTACGTACTAAATTTTACTATTGTTAATTGTTCACAATCATTTAATTCAAGTTCAAAGTTAAATCTCTTATTTCTAAATTGCGTAGATTCAAGTAGCTTTTGAAATGATTGTTGAGGTAGTCCAAGACTAACTGTATGTTACTGAATTTCGATGTGCTTCAGAAAGAAAGCTCACTATTAACTTCAGTCACTAAATTAACTTTCGATTTTCCGGTTTTATTAATTCTTTTGCTAAATTAAGTCAGGGTGTAGCGAAATCTATTACTTCTGACAAACTTTCAGTTTTCACACTACACGTGTCAACCTTCAGTTGCCACGCTTCTAGTGCTAATTATATGTGTAATAACCTTTCTTTTTCAGTTACTGTAGTAATTGTCCTTAGGACTGGCGACCGTGATTTCCCCAAATCTCAAATACCTAATTACCGCTAGTTAATTGTTAATGTAACGGCTGCACATTTACTTTCTTTATTAACTTTACCCCTTTTCAAAATTAATTTCCACCAGTTTCATTAGCACGTTTCCTTTCATTTAGATGTAACCCTTTCCTCCCTCTTTACCGACAGGTTAACTTCGGTGACGATTGCTTTTCCAAAACTCCCATTAGGTACACGCGGTTTCATTTTTCACTGTCATTAAGGTCGGTAAGTGAGGGGGGAGGTTACACGTGGCGACCTGGTGACAGGACAATCTTCGGATTTGAGGTTGTTCTGGACACGAATTTTGCATTGTACAAATCTCGTAACAAAGTACTGGTTACGAAATGGTCGATACGTGAGCGAGAATATTAGTGTGAGGAATCCTAATTAGATTTGAGATTTGGCATTTATATTGAAAATTATTAAAATGAGTGAAGGCAACAATTACCAAAATTTGGTAGACTTGGATACGGAACAATCGGTCGAACAGTGGGAAACGCGCACGGCGGTTCCCATTGTTCAGGGGCAGGCGGCTAGCATGAAAGACGCGACCGCCGAAACGCAACAAAGAGCAGAAATGGAATTCCAAACTTTAGAAAATGTTTCGGAATCGGAAGCGAAAATCAAATCTGTACCCCTTGATGATGAATACGGGGGAACATATATAGAGGAACCAGCTACGGAAGTAAAACCGGTAGTCTCCGGGAATTTAACTGATTTATTGAATGTTTTGATTAATGAAATCAAGAGTCAATCGGTAGAAATTATAGCTCTGTCTGCCAAGCAAGAAGCTCAGTCTGAAAAGATTGAACGAAAGCTAGACAATCAGAACAAAGCTATTAATGTTGTTAACAACAATGTTGGAGCTGTTAATACAAAAGTTGATAAAATCAAAGAAGATATTGTTGTAATTAATACCGAAATCGGTAATCTTAAACAGAAAATGATAGGCGTTCAGGCGGAAATTGCGAGCATAAATACTCGTTTTGATTCCGAAATTAGCAGAATCGAGAAAAGTGTAGGAGAAGCAGTTGCTCCGATCATCGAGAATAAGGTGACGGAACAAATTCAATTAGTGAAAAAAGAGGATCAACAGAAGGTGGAAACTTTAAAGGCTTTAGTGTCCGAAGTAGACACTAAAGTGAGGGAGCAGGCTAATACCTGCGAAGAGAAAAAGAGGGAAGTGGAAACGCTTGCGACAACCACTTGCCAAGTAATTACGAGAGTGTCGGAATTAGAAAAGAAATTTGATGAAAAACAGAGCTATGTGCCAATCTGTGCACATAGTTCGGAATTGTTGACGAAAGAGGAGCGGTTCGACCCCTTGAAAAAAGGCGGTATACACGCGACGGATTTCATTAAGAATTGTGAAAGAGTTTTACCCAGATCATGGACTAATGAGAGAAAAATTAATGCGGTTATTGATGCGCTGGCTGGTGATGCCAAGCGTTGGGGCTTAAACCTCGACATTACGAACCTGACTTTTGACGAGTTTAAAAATTTGTTTCTGGCTGAATACTGGTCAGAGCAAAAACAGCAAAGTGTCTGGCGCGAATTTGTCGTATCGAGGCCTTTCGATGCGAATTCGCGCGGTTCGATGAGGGAGTTTTGTGAGGGCTGGATCCGCAAGTTGGAATATTTGCGTGATCGCCGCACGGAATCCGAAATAGTCTGGGAACTCTACAAGAAGCTTCCAGATGATACAAAACGCTACGTAGGAAGCAATTATAGGACAGTCAATGATTTCCTGGAAAGAGTTGAGGACGAGGACAATTGGCGCAATAATCGCGACAGTGGTAGAGGCCGTGGTAACAACAACGGGTACCACAGCAACCACAACAACGATAACCATGGAAATAATGCATACCGCAACCATGGCAGCAATAACAATAATGGTTCGGACCGTAATAACAATCGGTACAATGCAAATAATAACAGGAATGACGGAAACCAGTATCGTACTAACGTGATACGGGCCTCACAGAATAGTAATCACGCCAGAGGGTGTGATGAACCGCCTCAGCAGCATCCGGGGAGCGTATCTGCTGGGACGAGACAGGGAAACCATTAGCCGCGCCGGTGAGGGGCCGAGCGGGCGTGGAGAAATTTTGGCGGCCCAATAACAAGAGAAAACCCAGGTGTCGTCGTTATGAAAATTCCGTATGGAATAATCAACGGCGGGAGAGTGTGCCAGTGTTAGGAGAAAGGAGTGCGCCCACAAATAGTAAATCAGCTGTATACATGGCAGCAGAAAATACATTCACTGTCAGTGAGAACAATTTAAGTAGTGTTCCGGAAATCGATTATAAAGTGGCAGCTGTAATACCCACAGCGGAACTGGAGATTGAGTTTAAGAATGATTCGCAATTGTTGAGAGAAGATCAGATGTCGGATAAAACGTCCGTCATCGAGCGAGGGGATGCAGAGAGGGATGAGGTCTGGTTAAGGCAGTTCGGTCGCTTATACGACGAACTAAGAGATTATAGGGGCCTGTACGGGAGGAGTGTTTATAGGGAGCGCGGGCAGGATTTGCCGCGTCTCGTCCCACAGGAAGATAGTATTAGTGAAGTGATGGAAAGTTCTGGCCCTAACCGGCAGACTTTACCAGAAATAGTTGATGTTAATGGGGAGCACGAGCAAGATTCGTCGTGTTTCGTCCCGCAGGAGTTAGATGTTGAAGTAGTAACGGAAAGTTCTGGCCCTAACCGGCAGACTTTACCGAAAGTTATAGTGCTAGAAGTAGCCGACCCATCCGACGCAAACCTCCAGTTTAAACATTGCGAGAGTATTAAGGAGAAAGATTGCGAAAATTTTAGTGATAGCCGGACACGATTGGTAGAAAAGCACATAGATTACAGCGTGTATGAGGTTAGAGCTGACATTATACAGTCAGACGATAGCAGTGTGGGTTGCGCAGATCCAGAGGAAGTAATTTCAGATGCTACTGGGCACATTCCTCCAGGTAGATTGGCAGATGAGATCAATCTGACCAAAGTGGAATCAACGAAGGTGACAATTAGTGAATTGATAGCAAAGCAACACTCACTAGTTGACGAGTTACAGGAAAAGGTTTCGGTATTGGAGGCGAAGCTACAGACTAAGCCTCCGGACAAACGTGTTGAAATTAAAACTGTATGTAAACAGAGGCTGAAAAAGCCGCCAGATAAATCGGATTTAGGATCAAAGTCGGATGGTTTTTTCTGGAATGACCTGGATATAGACGAGGATTTACTGTGGGAAAATAAAGAAACAGTCGAGGACAAGTGTAGACAGATAGTAGTGTCTGTTAATACGCACGACCTACAACTAAACGTGTTGATTGACACCGGTGCAGAATTGAGTGCTGTATCTGGGAAAATATTTGAGTTACTGAAGGACAGACCTGGCATCGTAGTTATGCCAGTAACAGGAGTGAAAATTATCGGTGCTACTGGGAAGGCCAGTAAACCGGTCACAAAACAGATTTTTGTCAACTTCGAGATATGTGGGGCACGATTTGAACAAGAGTTTGTCGTCGTGCCAGACTTAACTGCGGAAGTAATTATCGGGTTAGATTGGCTATTAAAGTACCGTGCAGTGATTAATTGCGAAAGCAAAACTTTGACATGTACGTCCCAAGATAAAACAATAGTAGTTAGTTTTGACGAGGCAGGAGACGGTGTGCATAGGCAATACCAGCCTATACACATTGTTAACTGGCCGGATGGTATTGATGTAGGTATGAATTTGAACTGCCATAACATGAGGAATTTCGGCATTGACAAAAGTGTAGAAAGTGAATTGGAAGAGATAATCAAATTCCCTCCACGGATTAACATTAGTATTGGTGTGAAAAAAGATCGTTTGCGAGAAGTAATGAAGCTAAAAGCCGATGCTCGCATACGTCGTCATGACGCTAAAGCGCGTTTTGCTAAGTTTGCAATCGGAGACTTAGTACTTGTAAAAGCTCATGAGAAATCGAGCGAGATAGACCATGAAAACTCTAAATTTAAGTTTGTTTATAATGGACCATATAAAGTCATTGGTATGCCTCACACAAATGCTTACGGAATATTGTAGACTTGAAATTGTACCAACCTAGGATCGATTAATACCACACAATGGGTAATTTATACAGTATGTAAAATAGAGTGTAAGATTTAACGATTTGCTAGATTGCCATGCTTTTGCCTGACCTAGAGGTCATTAAAGAAGTTGTAATTAATAAGTAATTTATGTTGATTAAATGATTTAAGAGTTACTGAATATTAATCAATTTAAAAATCCAAGCTGCTAGTTTAAGTTTTCAGCTGAGTCACAGTAGATTAAGCAATGTAAATATGATTTTGTAATTAGCTGTAAGATTCCATAAATATGTGATTTACTAGTCATTGCCGATGTACTTAGACGCTGTTTTAAGTTTCAGGCTAGTACATGCGTGTGATGATGGACAGTGTTGAGTTATCCGCTGTGATAGTGTTTATGGACTCCTTGAGATTACTCGGGAGTGAGTTTTTCCGAAAGAATTCAGTGAAACGGACGTTCTGGAAATGCCGTTACACAGGCGAGTGAGATCAAGCGCGCCGCACAGGCGGGCGCAACAATACTGGCGAGGCGGTGCCGCTGTCGGCTCTTGGGCCGCTGTCGGCATTCTTTGTACTTGCGAGTACGGAAGCCGGAATTGTTTTTCTTCCTGGACAGCTGAAAGAATTCTACTGTCAATATTTATGTTTTTTTTCGATCTGATGTGTGTTATTTTCTTGTTTAGCGTTTAATGGACTCCCATGACGAGAATATTAATTATGAAAGGGTTATGTAAAAATGTGTATTCTATGTAATTAATTATTAATTTGCGTATTTTGATCTACCTGTTTTTATGACCATGTACTCTGATTAATTTTGTAAATAGTATTCCATTTCTTGATACTGTTAGGAATTTTGACAATTTTAGAATAGCTAAACCATTTTCTATGTTTTCTATGAATTTTAATATGTTGTCAACCTGTTTTTTTTGTGCAAGATGACAGAGTGGAATAAGATTAGGAGTTTCTCCACTCAATTATTATTGTCTACAAATTGGTTTATGGTTAATTAGACGAATGCTAAATTTTTTTGATGTTTTGAGCATATGCATTTCCGCTGTTTCTTTTTTGGGACATTTTCTGAGTCTGTTTACGTTACACGAACATCCTCAGACAATGTGGGGCACGTGTAACGCCGGAAATGCATATCCTCCTATTTCCATCTATTGTACTATTATTTCTTTCCTTGCTTTGTTACCTCAAGATATGACATTTCTGTCTCTTTATATATTGTAATTGTTTTACTGTTTGTATATATATATTTATGCACTCATGTCGATGTATAATTGGTTTGTTTCGTAAATATTATTTGTATTTTTACGCTGGGTCTTGCCTAGGGAAAACTGCTATCGAACGATTACATCGATGGGTCGTGTGAAGAATCAAAGTGTGTAGGATCTTTGGTAGTGTTAACTCTGCCGCGTGGAGCGCGGGCTGGGCAGAAGGAGTCTGGCGGGAGTAGCGAGTGGAGCAGGTGTTGTGTGACGCTCCCGCGAGTTGCCGCGCTTTCGGGGTTTGGCAGCATGTAATTGCGCTCGACTCGCGATGATAGTTTCTGACATGGTGTCGCGGACGGGAAGCATTAGCTGGCGCACATCAAGAGCCCGTTTCGCCTGGTGACCGTGTCGAGAAGAAGGCGCGCCAACATCCAGCTTCTGCAACAGCGACGGCCGACAATGAGTGACTGTCGCCACCTCCTCGATCGACGGCTTCAAACCTTCAATCAACCAACAAGGAAGACTAAAAGCACGTAAAGTTTCAGAACTGTATGGCAGACCTCAGCTTTTCAAATTGTTCCATTTGTCTCGCAAAATTACAGCAACTTAGCATGAACCTTTGTTGCTCATTGTCCCAATTGCATTGCCAAGCAGGGTCCCTTCCTTTTCCGAAATGAACCCGAGTGTCGTTGAAATTCAAACGCCAGCATTAAAATAATATAATTAGATTTCACTGCTTTAATTTCAAAGTTCAGTAGCTGGCTACAATATTTAGGTTACACGAGCACAAATTTAGAGTGCGAGTTTTGTTAGCGTATTTTAGCTTACCTGTGACTGCAGCTCAGCTTGGTACGTACTAAATTTTACTATTGTTAATTGTTCACAATCATTTAATTCAAGTTCAAAGTTAAATCTCTTATTTCTAAATTGCGTAGATTCAAGTAGCTTTTGAAATGATTGTTGAGGTAGTCCAAGACTAACTGTATGTTACTGAATTTCGATGTGCTTCAGAAAGAAAGCTCACTATTAACTCCAGTCACTAAATTAACTTTCTATTTTCCGGTTTTATTAATTCTTTTGCTAAATTAAGTCAGGGTGTATCGAAATCTATTACTTCTGACAAACTATCAGTTTTCACACTACACGTGTCAACCTTCAGTTGCCACGCTTCTAGTGCTAATTATATGTGTAATAACCTTTCTTTTTCAATTACTATAGTAATTGTCCTTAGGACTGGCGACCGTGATTTCCCCAAATCTCAAATACCTAATTACCGCTAGTTAATTTTTAATGTAACGGCTGCACATTTACTTTCTTTATTAACTTTACCCCTTTTCAAAATTAATTTCCACCAGTTTCATTAGCACGTTTCCTTTCATTTAGATGTAACCCTTTCCTCCCTCTTTACCGACAGGTTAACTTCGGTGACGATTGCTTTTCCAAAACTCCCATTAGGTACACGCGGTTTCATTTTTCACTGTCATTAAGGTCAGTAAGTGAGGGGGAGGTTACATCCTTCTATATCGAGTAATTTTTCGAATGAAACGACAGGATTTTCTTTTGGGATACGTGTATCTCCTTTCCGATGCACTATTCCTTCAGTACTGCATCCCTCGCTCTCTCATATTGACGAATTAACACAGGTATTGCGACGCTTTGAAATACAGTGCGTTCTATGACTCCCCCCTTGTAATTCGGGTAACGTTTCTATTGAAACGACAGGATTCTCTTTTGGGATACGAGTATCTCCTTTCCGATGCACTATTCCGTCTTTACGGTATCTCTCGCTCCCTCACATTGACGAATTAACACAGAAATTGTGTCGCTATGAATTACTATGTGTTCTATGACTTCTCCTTCTAAATCGAGTAACGTTTCTATGGAAACGACAGGATTTTCTTTTGGGATACGAGTATCTCCTTTCCGCTGCACCAGTCCTTCTTTACTGTATCCCTCGCCCCCTGGCATTGATGAATTAAGACAGAAATTGCGTGGCTATTAAATACTATGGGTTCTATTACTTCTCCTTCTAAATCGAGTAACGTTTCTATGGAAACGACAGGATTTTGTTTTGGGATACGACTATCTCCTTTCCGATGCGCTATTCCTTCTTTACTTCATCCCTCGCTCCCTCACATTTGCGAATTATCGCAGAAATTGCGTCGCTATGAAGTACTGTGGGTTCTATGAGTTCTCCTTCTAAATCGAGTAACGTTTCTATGGAAACGACAGGATTTTCTTTTGGGATACGAGTATCTCCTTTCCGATGAACCATTCCTTCTTTACTGCATCCCTCGCTCTTTCACATTGACGAATTAGCACTGAAATTGCGTGGCTATGAAATACTATGGGTTCTATGACTTCTCCTTCTAAATCGAGTAACGTTTCTATGGTAACGACAGGATTTTCTTTTGGGATACGAGTATCTCCTTTCCGATGCACTGTTCCTTCTTTACTGCATCCCTCGTTTCCTCACATTGACGAATTAACACAGAAGATGCGTCGCTATGAAATACTATGGGTTCCATGACTTCTCTTTCTAAATCGAGTAACGTTTCTATGGAAACAACAATATTTTCTTTTATGATACGAGTATCTCCTTTCCGATGCACTATTCCATCTTTGCTGCATCCCTCGCTACCTCACATTAACGAATTAAAACAGAAATTGCGTCGCTATGAAATACTATGGGTTCTATGATATCTCCCTCTAATTCGAGTAACGTTTCTATGGAAACGACAGGATTTTCTTCTGGTATACGAGTATCTCCTTCCCGATGCACTTTTCATTCTTTACTGCTTCCCTGGCTCCCTCACCTTGACGAATTAACACAGTAATAGCGACGCCATGGCATATTATTTGTTCTATGACTTCTCCTCCTAAATCGAGTAACGTTTCTATTGAAACGACAGGATTCTCTTTTGGGATACGAGTATCTCCTTTCAGATGCACTATTCCATCTTTACTGCATCCCTCGCTCCCTCACATTGACGAATTAACACAGAAATTGCGTGGCTATGGAATTCTATGTGTTCTATGACTTCTCTTACTAAATCGAGTAACGTTTCTATTGAAACGACAGGATTTTCTTTTATGATACGAGTATCCCCTTTCCGATGCACTATTCCTTCATTACTGCATCCCTCGCTCCCTCACATTGACGAATTAACACAGAAATTGTGTGGCTATGAAATTCTATGTGTTCTATGATATCTCCTTCTAATTCGAGTAACGTTTCTATGTAAACGACAGGATTGTCTTTTGGGTTGCCAGTATGTCCTTTCCGATGCACTATTCCTTTCTAATTGCATCCCTCGCAGCCTCACATTGACGAATTAACACTGATATTGCGTCGCTATGAAATACTATGGGTTCTATGACTACTCCTACTAAATCGAGTAACGTTTCTATGGAAACGACAGGATTTTCTTTTGGGATACGAGTATCTCCTTTCCGATGCACTATTCCGTCTTTACGGTATCTCTCGCTCCCTCACATTGACGAATTAACACAGAAATTGTGTCGCTATGAATTACTATGTGTTCTATGACTTCTCCTTCTAAATCGAGTAACGTTTCTATGGAAACGACAGGATTTTCTTTTGGGATACGAGTATCTCCTTTCCGCTGCACCAATCCTTCTTTACTGTATCCCTCGCCCCCTGGCATTGATGAATTAAGACAGAAATTGCGTGGCTATTAAATACTATGGGTTCTATTACTTCTCCTTCTAAATCGAGTAACGTTTCTATGGAAACGACAGGATTTTGATTTGGGATACGACTATCTCCTTTCCGATGCGCTATTCCTTCTTTACTTCATCCCTCGCTCCCTCACATTGACGAATTATCGCAGAAATTGCGTCGCTATGAAGTACTGTGGGTTCTATGAGTTCATCTTCTAAATCGAGTAACGTTTCTATGGAAACGACAGGATTTTCTTTTGGGATACGAGTATCTCCTTACCGATGAACCATTCCTTCTTTACTGCATCCCTCGCTCTTTCACATTGACGAATTAGCACTGAAATTGCGTGGCTATGAAATACTATGGGTTCTATGACTTCTCCTTCTAAATCGAGTAACGTTTCTATGGTAACGACAGGATTTTCTTTTGGGATACGAGTATCTCCTTTCCGATGCACTGTTCCTTCTTTACTGCATCCCTCGTTTCCTCACATTGACGAATTAACACAGAAGATGCGTCGCTATGAAATACTATGGGTTCCATGACTTCTCTTTCTAAATCGAGTAACGTTTCTATGGAAACAACAATATTTTCTTTTATGATACGAGTATCTCCTTTCCGATGCACTATTCCATCTTTGCTGCATCCCTCGCTACCTCACATTAACGAATTAAAACAGAAATTGCGTCGCTATGAAATACTATGGGTTCTATGATATCTCCTTCTAATTCGAGTAACGTTTCTATGGAAACGACAGGATTTTCTTCTGGTATACGAGTATCTCCTTCCCGATGCACTTTTCATTCTTTACTGCTTCCCTGGCTCCCTCACCTTGACGAATTAACACATTAATAGCGACGCCATGGCATATTATTTGTTCTATGACTTCTCCTCCTAAATCGAGTAACGTTTCTATTGAAACGACAGGATTCTCTTTTGGGATACGAGTATCTCCTTTCCGATGCACTATTCCATCTTTACTGCATCCCTCGCTCCCTCACATTGACGAATTAACACAGAAATTGCGTGGCTATGGAATTCTATGTGTTCTATGACTTCTCCTTCTAAATCGAGTAACGTTTCTATTGAAACGACAGGATTTTCTTTTATGATACGAGTATCCCCTTTCCGATGCACTATTCCTTCATTACTGCATCCCTCGCTCCCTCACATTGACGAATTAACACAGAAATTGTGTGGCTATGAAATTCTATGTGTTCTATGATATCTCCTTCTAATTCGAGTAACGTTTCTATGTAAACGACAGCATTGTCTTTAGGGTTGCGAGTATGTCCTTTCCGATGCACTATTCCTTTCTTATTGCATCCCTCGCAGCCTCACATTGACGAATTAACACTGATATTGCGTCGCTATGAAATACTATGGGTTCTATGACTACTCCAACTAAATCGAGTAACGTTTCTATGGAAACGACAGGATTTTCTTTTGGGATACGAGTATCTCCTTTCCGATGCACTATTCCGTCTTTACGGTATCTCTCGCTCCCTCATATTGACGAATTAACACAGAAATTGTGTCGCTATGAATTACTATGTGTTCTATGACTTCTCCATCTAAATCGAGTAACGTTTCTATGGAAACGACAGGATTTTCTTTTGGGATACGAGTATCTCCATTCCGCTGCACCAATCCTTCTTTACTGTATCCCTCGCCCCCTGGCATTGATGAATTAAGACAGAAATTGCGTGGCTATTAAATACTATGGGTTCTATTACTTCTCCTTCTAAATCGAGTAACGTTTCTATGGAAACGACAGGATTTTGTTTTGGGATACGACTATCTCCTTTCCGATGCGCTATTCCTTCTTTACTTCATCCCTCGATCGCTCACATTGACGAATTATCGCAGAAATTGCGTCGCTATGAAGTACTGTGGGTTCTATGAGTTCTCCTTCTAAATCGAGTAACGTTTCTATGGAAACGACAGGACTTTCTTTTGGGATACGAGTATCTCCTTTCCGATGAACCATTCCTTCTTTACTGCATCCCTCGCTCTTTCACATTGACGAATTAGCACTGAAATTGCGTGGCTATGAAATACTATGGGTTCTATGACTTCTCCTTCTAAATCGAGTAACGTTTCTATGGTAACGACAGGATTTTCTTTTGGGATACGAGTATCTCCTTTCCGATGCACTGTTCCTTCTTTACTGCATCCCTCGTTTCCTCACATTGACGAATTAACACAGAAGATGCGTCGCTATGAAATACTATGGGTTCCATGACTTCTCTTTCTAAATCGAGTAACGTTTCTATGGAAACAACAATATTTTCTTTTATGATACGAGTATCTCCTTTCCGATGCACTATTCCATCTTTGCTGCATCCCTCGCTACCTCACATTAACGAATTAAAATAGAAATTGCGTCGCTATGAAATACTATGGGTTCTATGATATCTCCTTCTAATTCGAGTAACGTTTCTATGGAAACGACAGGATTTTCTTCTGGTATACGAGTATCTCCTTCCCGATGCACTTTTCATTCTTTACTGCTTCCCTGGCTCCCTCACCTTGACGAATTAACACAGTAATAGCGACGCCATGGCATATTATTTGTTCTATGACTTCTCCTCCTAAATCGAGTAACGTTTCTATTGAAACGACAGGATTCTCTTTTGGGATACGAGTATCTCCTTTCCGAAGCACTATTCCATCTTTACTGCATCCCTCGCTCCCTCACATTGACGAATTAACACAGAAATTGCGTGGCTATGGAATTCTATGTGTTCTATGACTTCTCCTTCTAAATCGAGTAACGTTTCTATTGAAACGACAGGATTTTCTTTTATGATACGAGTATCCCCTTTCCGATGCACTATTCCTTCATTACTGCATCCCTCGCTCCCTCACATTGACGAATTAACACAGAAATTGTGTGGCTATGAAATTCTATGTGTTCTATGATATCTCCTTCTAATTCGAGTAACGTTTCTATGTAAACGACAGGATTGTCTTTTGGGTTGCGAGTATGTCCTTTCCGATGCACTATTCCTTTCTTATTGCATCCCTCGCAGCCTCACATTGACGAATTAACACTGATATTGCGACGCTAAGAAATACTATGGGTTCTATGACTACTCCTACTAAATCGAGTAACGTTTCTATGGAAACGACAGGATTTTCTTTTGGGATACGAGTATCTCCTTTCCGATGCACTATTCCGTCTTTACGGAATCTCTCGCTCCCTCACATTGCCAAATTAACACAGAAATTGTGTCGCTATGAATTACTATGTGTTCTAAGTCTTCTCCTTCTAAATCGAGTAACGTTTCTATGGAAACGACAGGATTTTGTTTTGGGATACGACTATCTCCTTTCCGATGCGCTATTCCTTCTTTACTTCATCCCTCGATCGCTCACATTGACGAATTATCGCAGAAATTGCGTCGCTATGAAGTACTGTGGGTTCTATGAGTTCTCCTTCTAAATCGAGTAACGTTTCTATGGAAACGACAGGACTTTCTTTTGGGATACGAGTATCTCCTTTCCGATGAACCATTCCTTCTTTACTGCATCCCTCGCTCTTTCACATTGACGAATTAGCACTGAAATTGCGTGGCTATGAAATACTATGGGTTCTATGACTTCTCCTTCTAAATCGAGTAACGTTTCTATGGTAACGACAGGATTTTCTTTTGGGATACGAGTATCTCCTTTCCGATGCACTGTTCCTTCTTTACTGCATCCCTCGTTTCCTCACATTGACGAATTAACACAGAAGATGCGTCGCTATGAAATACTATGGGTTCCATGACTTCTCTTTCTAAATCGAGTAACGTTTCTATGGAAACAACAATATTTTCTTTTATGATACGAGTATCTCCTTTCCGATGCACTATTCCATCTTTGCTGCATCCCTCGCTACCTCACATTAACGAATTAAAATAGAAATTGCGTCGCTATGAAATACTATGGGTTCTATGATATCTCCTTCTAATTCGAGTAACGTTTCTATGGAAACGACAGGATTTTCTTCTGGTATACGAGTATCTCCTTCCCGATGCACTTTTCATTCTTTACTGCTTCCCTGGCTCCCTCACCTTGACGAATTAACACAGTAATAGCGACGCCATGGCATATTATTTGTTCTATGACTTCTCCTCCTAAATCGAGTAACGTTTCTATTGAAACGACAGGATTCTCTTTTGGGATACGAGTATCTCCTTTCCGAAGCACTATTCCATCTTTACTGCATCCCTCGCTCCCTCACATTGACGAATTAACACAGAAATTGCGTGGCTATGGAATTCTATGTGTTCTATGACTTCTCCTTCTAAATCGAGTAACGTTTCTATTGAAACGACAGGATTTTCTTTTATGATACGAGTATCCCCTTTCCGATGCACTATTCCTTCATTACTGCATCCCTCGCTCCCTCACATTGACGAATTAACACAGAAATTGTGTGGCTATGAAAATTCTATGTGTTCTATGATATCTCGTTCTAATTCGAGTAACGTTTCTATGTAAACGACAGGATTGTCTTTTGGGTTGCGAGTATGTCCTTTCCGATGCACTATTCCTTTCTTATTGCATCCCTCGCAGCCTCACATTGACGAATTAACACTGATATTGCGACGCTAAGAAATACTATGGGTTCTATGACTACTCCTACTAAGATCGAGTAACGTTTCTATGGAAACGACAGGATTTTCTTTTGGGATACGAGTATCTCCTTTCCGATGCACTATTCCGTCTTTACGGAATCTCTCGCTCCCTCACATTGCCAAATTAACACAGAAATTGTGTCGCTATGAATTACTATGTGTTCTAAGTCTTCTCCTTCTAAATCGAGTAACGTTTCTATGGAAACGACAGGATTTTCTTCTGGTATACGAGTATCTCCTTTCCGATGCGCTATTCCTTCTTTACTTCATCCCTCGCTCCCTCAGATTGACGAATTATCGCAGAAATTGCGTCGCTATGAAGTACTGTGGGTTCTATGAGTTCTCCTTCTAAATCGAGTAACGTTTCTATGGAAACGACAGGATTTTCTTTTGGGATACGAGTATCTCCTTTCCGATGAACCATTCCTTCTTTACTGCATCCCTCGCTCTTTCACATTGACGAATTAGCACTGAAATTGCGTGGCTATGAAATACTATGGGTTCTATGACATCTCCTTCTAATCGAGTAACGTTTCTATGGTAACGACAGGATTTTCTTTTGGGATACGAGTATCTCCTTTCCGATGCACTGTTCCTTCTTTACTGCATCCCTCGTTTCCTCACATTGACGAATTAACACAGAAGATGCGTCGCTATGAAATACTATGGGTTCCATGACTTCTCTTTCTAAATCGAGTAACGTTTCTATGGAAACAACAATATTTTTCTTTTATGATACGAGTATCTCCTTTCCGATGCACTATTCCATCTTTGCTGCATCCCTCGCTACCTCACATTAACGAATTAAAACAGAAAATTGCGTCGCTATGAAATACTATGGGTTCTATGATATCTCCTTCTAATTCGAGTAACGTTTCTATGGAAACGACAGGATTTTCTTCTGGTATACGAGTATCTCCTTCCCGATGCACTTTTCATTCTTTACTGCTTCCCTGGCTCCCTCACCTGGACGAATTAACACAGTAATAGCGACGCCATGGCATATTATTTGTTCTATGACTCCTCCTCCTAAATCGAGTAACGTTTCTATTAAAACGACAGGATTCTCTTTTGGGATACGAGTATCTCCTTTCCGATGCACTATTCCATCTTTACTGAATCCCTCGCTCCCTCACATTGACGAATTAACACAGAAATTGCGTGGCTATGGAATTCTATGTGTTCTATGACTTCTCCTTCTAAATCGAGTAAACGTTTCTATTGAAACGACAGGATTTTCTTTTATGATACGAGTATCCCCTTTCCGATGCACTATTCCTTCATTACTGCATCACTCGCTCCCTCACATTGACGAATTAACACAGAAATTGTCGTGGCTATGAAATTCTATGTGTTCTATGATATCTCCTTCTAATTCGAGTAACGTTTCTATGTAAACGACAGGATTGTCTTTTGGGTTGCGAGTATGTCCTTTCCGATGCACTATTCCTTTCTTATTGCATCCCTCGCAGCCTCACATTGACGAATTAACACTGATATTGCGTCGCTATGAAATACTATGGGTTCTATGACTACTCCTACTAAATCGAGTAACTTTTCTATGGAAACGACAGCATTTTC